>NW_027511394.1:0-25523 GCF_048772815.1 Callospermophilus lateralis
TCTAGGTTCAAGCGTTCGTTTCCAGTAACACTTTTAAATTTTACTTTTCACTCTGTTTTCTCCTATATAGATAGATGTGTTGGAAACTCTAAATCAAACGCGGTTTGTGCTAGCTCCTTGAAACTTGACCAAATGAAGTAGTTCTAAGTTCTATCTCTATGGTTTGTTTGCTCTTGAAGTACCCCATGCAGACACTGGTGGAAAACACTTTCGTTTGAAAGGGGTTGCCAAGCTTCCAAAAAACTACTAGTTTGCTGAAATCTCAGCAACATTTTTTCACCAAATCTTGATAATACTTGGTGGTAATGATCAGTTCACTAAGCCCACTTGGGTGCCCAATTTTCACTCTTCTAGGTTCAAGCGTTCGTTTCCAGTAACACTTTGAATTTTCAGGTTTCACTCTGTTTTCTCCTATATAGATAGCTGTGTTTGGAATTCTAAATCAAACACGGTTTGTTCTAGCTCCTTGAAACTTGACCAAATGAAGTAGTTCTAAGTTCTATGTCTATGGTTTGTTTCCTCTTGAAGTACCCCATGCAGACACTGGTGGAAAACACTTTCGTTTGAAAGGGGTTGTCAAGCTTCCAAAAATCTACTAATTTGCTGAAATCTCAGCAAACATTTTTTCACCAAATCTTGATGATACTTAGTGGTAATGATCAGTTCACTAAGCCCACTTGGCTGCCCAATTTTCACTCTTCTAGATTCAAGCGTTCGTTTCCAGTAACACTTTGAAATTTTAGGTTTCACTCTGTTTTCTCCTATATAGATAGCTGTGTTTGGAATTCTAAATCAAACACGGTTTGTGCTAGCTCCTTGAAACTTGACCAAATGAAGTAGTTCTAAGTTCTCTCTCTATGGTTTGTTTCCTCTTGAAGTACCCCATGCAGACACTGGTGGAAAACACTTTCGTTTGAAAGGGGTTGCCAAGCTTCCAAAAAACTACTAATTTGCTGAAATCTCAGCAAACATTTTTTCACCAAATCTTGATGATACTTGGTGGTAATGATCAGTTCCCTAAGCCCACTTGGCTGCCCAATTTTCACTCTTCTAGGTTCAAGCGTTCGTTTCCAGTAACACTTGAAATTTTAGGTTTCACTCTGTTTTCTCCTATATAGATAGCTGTGTTTGGAATTCTAAATCAAACACGGTTTGTGCTAGCTCCTTGAAACGTGACCAAATGAAGTAGTTCTAAGTTCTATCTCTATGGTTTGCTTCCTCTTGGAGTACCCCATGCAGACTCTGGTGGAAAACACTTTCGTTTGAAAGGGGTTGCCAAGCTTCCAAAAACTACTAATTTGCTGAAATCTCAGCAAACATTTTTTCACCAAATCTTGATGATACTTGGTGGTAATGATCAGTTCACTAAGCCCACTTGGCTGCCCAATTTTCACTCTTCTAGGTTCAAGCGTTCGTTTCCAGTAACACTTTGAATTTTTAGGTTTCACTCTGTTTTCTCCTATATAGATAGATGTGTTGGAAACTCTAAATCAAACGCGGTTTGTGCTAGCTCCTTGAAACTTGACCAAATGAAGTAGTTCTAAGTTCTATCTCTATGGTTTGTTTCCTCTTGAAGTACCCCATGCAGACGCCGGTGGAAAACACTTTCGTTTGAAAGGGGTTGCCAAGCTTCCAAAAAACTACTAATTTGCTGAAATCTCAGCAAACATTTTTTCACCAAATCTTGATGATACTTGGTGGTAATGATCAGTTCACTAAGCCCACTTGGCTGCCCAATTTTCACTCTTCTAGGTTCAAGCGTTCGTTTCCAGTAACACTTTGAAATTTTAGGTTTCACTCTGTTTTCTCCTATATAGATAGATGTGTTGGAAACTCTAAATCAAACGCGGTTTGTGCTAGCTCCTTGAAACTTGACCAAATGAAGTAGTTCTAAGTTCTATCTCTATGGTTTGTTTCCTCTTGAAGTACCCCATGCAGACACTGGTGGAAAACACTTTCGTTTGAAAGGGGTTGCCAAGCTTCCAAAAAACTACTAATTTGCTGAAATCTCAGCAAACATTTTTTCACCAAATCTTGATGATACTTGGTGGTAATGATCAGTTCACTAAGCCCACTTGGCTGCCCAATTTTCACTCTTCTAGGTTCAAGCGTTCGTTTCCAGTAACACTTTGAAATTTTAGGTTTCACTCTGTTTTCTCCTATATAGATAGATGTGTTGGAAACTCTAAATCAAACACGGTTTGTGCTAGCTCCTTGAAACTTGACCAAATGAAGTAGTTCTAAGTTCTCTCTCTATGGTTTGTTTCCTCTTGAAGTACCCCATGCAGACACTGGTGGAAAACACTTTCGTTTGAAAGGGGTTGCCAAGCTTCCAAAAAACTACTAATTTGCTGAAATCTCAGCAAACATTTTTTCACCAAATCTTGATGATACTTGGTGGTAATGATCAGTTCACTAAGCCCACTTGGCTGCCCAATTTTCACTCTTCTAGGTTCAAGCGTTCGTTTCCAGTAACACTTTGAAATTTTAGGTTTCACTCTGTTTTTCTCCTATATAGATAGCTGTGTTTGGAATTCTAAATCAAACACGGTTTGTGCTAGCTCCTTGAAACTTGACCAAATGAAGTAGTTCTAAGTTCTATCTCTATGGTTTGTTTCCTCTTGAAGTACCCCATGCAGAGACTGGCAAAGAACACTTTCGTTTGAAAGGGGTTGCCAAGCTTCCAGAAAACTACTAGTTGGCTGAAATCTCAGCAAATATTTTTTCACCAAATCTTGATGATACTTGGTGGTAATGATCAGTTCACTAAGCCCACTTGGCTGCCCAATTTTCACTCTTCTAGGTTCAAGCGTTCGTTTCCAGTAACACTTTGAATTTTTAGGTTTCACTCTGTTTTCTCCTATATAGATAGCTGTGTTGGAAACTCTAAATCAAACACGGTTTGTGCTAGCTCCTTGAAACTTGACCAAATGAAGTAGTTCTAAGTTCTATCTCTATGGTTTGTTTCCTCTTGAAGTACCCCATGCAGACACTGGTGGAAAACTCTTTCGTTTGAAAGGGGTTGCCAAGCTTCCAAAAAACTACTAGTTGGCTGAAATCTCAGCAAATATTTTTTCACCAAATCTTCATGATACTTGGTGGTAATGATCAGTTCACTAAGCCCACTTGGCTGCCCAATTTTCACTCTTCTAGGTTCAAGCGTTCGTTTCCAGTAACACTTTGCATTTTTAGGTTTCACTCTCTTTTCTCCTATATAGATAACTGTGTTGGAAACTCTAAATCAAACACGGTTTGTGCTAGCTCTTTGAAACTTGAACAAATGAAGTAGTTCTAAGTTCTATCTCTATGGTTTGCTTCCTCTTGAAGTACCCCATGCAGACACTGGTGGAAAACACTTTCGTTTGAAAGGGGTTGCCAAGCTTCCAAAAAACTACTAGTTTGCTGAAATCTCAGCAAATATTTTTTCACCAAATCTTGATGATACTTGGTGGTAATGATCAGTTCACTAAGCCCACTTGGCTGCCCAATTTTCACTCTTCTAGGTTCAAGCGTTCGTTTCCAGAAACACTTTGAAATTTTAGGTTTCCCTCTGTTTTCTCCTATATAGATAGATGTGTTGGAAACTCTAAATCAAACACGGTTTGTGCTAGCTTCTTGAAACTTGACCAAATGAAGTAGTTCTAAGTTCTATCTCTATGGTTTGTTTCCTCTTGAAGTACCCCATGCAGACACTGGTGGAAAACACTTTCGTTTGAAAGGGGTTGCCAAGCTTCCAAAAACTACTAATTTGCTGAAATCTCAGCAAACATTTTTCACCAAATCTTGATGATACTTGGTGGTAATGATCAGTTCCTAAGCCCACTTGGCTGCCCAATTTTTACTCTTCTAGGTTCAAGCGTTCGTTTCCAGTAATATTTGAATTTTTAGGTTTCACTCTGTTTTCTCCTATATAGATAGATGTGTTGGAAACTCTAAATCAAACACGGTTTGTGCTAGCTCCTTGAAACTTGACCAAATGAAGTAGTTCTAAGTTCTATCTCTATGGTTTGTTTGCTCTTGAAGTACCCCATGCAGACACTGGTGGGAAAACACTTTCGTTTGAAAGGGGTTGCCAAGCTTCCAAAAAACTACTAGTTGGCTAAAATCTCAGCAAACATTTTTTCACCACATCTTGATGATACTTGGTGGTAATGATCAGTTCACTAAGCCCACTTGGCTGCCCAATTTTCACTCTTCTAGGTTCAAGCGTTCGTTTCCAGTAACACTTTGAATTTTTAGGTTTCACTCTGTTTTCTCCTATATAGATAGCTGTGTTTGGAATTCTAAATCAAACACGGTTTGTGCTAGCTCCTTGAAACTTGACCCAATGAAGTAGTTCTAAGTTCTATCTCTATGGTTTGTTTCCTCTTGAAGTACCCCATGCAGACACTGGTGGAAAACACTTTCGTTTGAAAGGGGTTGCCAAGCTTCCAAAAAACTACTAGTTTGCTGAAATCTCAGCAAACATTTTTTCACCAAATCTTGATGATACTTGGTGGTAATGATCAGTTCACGAAGCCCACTTGGCTGCCCAATTTTCACTCTTCTAGGTTCAAGCGTTCGTTTCCAGTAACACTTTGAAATTTTAGGTTTGACTCTGTTTTCTCCTATATAGATAGATGTGTTCGAAACTCTAAATCAAACACGGTTTGTGCTAGCTCCTTGAAACTTGACCAAATGAAGTAGTTCTAAGTTTCTATCTCTATGGTTCGTTTCCTCTTGAAGTACCCCATGCAGACACTGGTGGAAAACACTTTCGTTTGAAAGGGGTTGCCAAGCTTCCAAAAAACTACTAGTTTGCTGAAATCTCAGCATACATTTTTTCACCAAATCTTGATGATACTTGGTGGTAATGATCAGATCACTAAGCCCACTTTTCTGCCCGATTGTCACTCTTCTAGGTTCAAGCGTTCGTTTCCAGTAACACTTTGAATTTTTAGGTTTCACTCTGTTTTCTCCTATATAGATAGATGTGTTGGAAACTCTAAATCAAACACGGTTTGTGCTAGCTCCTTGAAACTTGACCAAATGAAGTAGTTCTAAGTTCTATCTCTATGGTTTCTTTCCTCTTGAAGTACCCCATGCAGACACTGGTGGAAAACTCTTTCGTTTGAAAGGGGTTGCCAAGCTTCCAAAAAACTACTAGTTGGCTGAAATCTCAGCAAACATTTTTTCACCAAATCTTGATGATACTTGGTGGTAATGATCAGTTCACTAAGCCCACTTGGCTGCCCAATTTTCACTCTTCTAGGTTCAAGCGTTCGTTTCCAGTAACACTTTGAATTTTTAGGTTTCACTCTCTTTTCTCCTATATAGATAGCTGTGTTGGAAACTCTAAATCAAACACGGTTTGTGCTAGCTCCTTGAAACTTGACCAAATGAAGTAGTTCTAAGTTCTATCTCTATGGTTTGTTTCCTCTTGAAGTACCCCATGCAGACACTGGTGGAAAACACTTTCGTTTGAAAGGGGTTGCCAAGCTTCCAAAAAACTACTAGTGTGCTGAAATCTCAGCAAATATTTTTTCACCAAATCTTGATGATACTTGGTGGTAATGATCAGTTCACTAAGCCCACTTGGCTGCCCAATTTTCACTCTTCTAGGTTCAAGCGTTCGTTTCCAGTAACACTTTGAAATTTTAGGTTTCACTCTGTTTTCTCCTATATAGATAGCTGTGTTTGGAATTGTAAATCAAACACGGTTTGTGCTAGCTCCTTGAAACTTGACCAAATGAAGTAGTTCTAAGTTCTATCTCTATGGTTTGTTTCCTCTTGAAGTACCCCATGCAGACACTGGTGGAAAACACTTTCGTTTGAAAGGGGTTGCCAAGCTTCCAAAAAACTACTAATTTGCTGAAATCTCAGCAAACATTTTTTCAACAAATCTTGATGATACTTGGTGGTAATGATCAGTTCACTAAGCCCACTTGGTTGCCCAATTTTCACTCTTCTAGGTTCAAGCGTTCGTTTCCAGTAACACTTTGAAATTTTAGGTTTCACTCTGTTTTCTCCTATATAGATAGCTGTGTTTGGAATTCTAAATCAAACACGGTTTGTGCTAGCTCCTTGAAACTTGACCAAATGAAGTAGTTCTAAGTTCTATCTCTATGGTTTGTTTCCTCTTGAAGTACCCCATGCAGACACTGGTGGAAAACTCTTTCGTTTGAAAGGGGTTGCCAAGCTTCCAAAAAACAACTAGTTGGCTGAAATCTCAGCAAACATTTTTTCACCAAATCTTGATGATACTTGGTGGTAATGATCAGTTCACTAAGCCCACTTGGCTGCCCAATTTTCACTCTTCTAGGTTCAAGCGTTCGTTTCCAGTAACACTTTGAAATTTTAGGTTTCACTCTGTTTTCTCCTATATAGAAAGCTGTGTTGGAAACTCTAAATCAAACACGGTTTGTGCTAGCTCCTTGAAACTTGACCAAATGAAGTAGTTCTAAGTTCTATCTCTATGGTTTTTTCCTCTTGAAGTACCCCATGCAGACACTGGTGGAAAACACTTTCGTTTGAAAGGGGTTGCCAAGCTTCCAAAATACTACTAGTTTGCTGAAATCTCAGCAAATATTTTTTCACCAAATCTTGATGATACTTGGTGGTAATGATCAGTTCACTAAGCCCACTTGGCTGCCCAATTTTCACTCTTCTAGGTTCAAGCGTTCGTTTCCAGTAACACTTTGAAATTTTAGGTTTCACTCTGTTTTCTCCTATATAGATAGCTGTGTTTGGAATTGTAAATCAAACACGGTTTGTGCTAGCTCCTTGAAACTTGACCAAATGAAGTAGTTCTAAGTTCTATCTCTATGGTTTGTTTCCTCTTGAAGTACCCCATGCAGACACTGGTGGAAAACACTTTCGTTTGAAAGGGGTTGCCAAGCTTCCAAAAAACTACTAATTTGCTGAAATCTCAGCAAACATTTTTTCACCAAATCTTGATGATACTTGGTGGTAATGATCAGTTCACTAAGCCCACTTGGCTGCCCAATTTTCACTCTTCTAGGTTCAAGCGTTCGTTTCCAGTAACACTTTGAAATTTTAGGTTTCACTCTGTTTTCTCCTATATAGATAGCTGTGTTTGGAATTCTAAATCAAACACGGTTTGTGCTAGCTCCTTGAAACTTGACCAAATGAAGTAATTCTAAGTTCTATCTCTATGGTTTGTTTCCTCTTGAAGTACCCCATGCAGACACTGGTGGAAAACACTTTCGTTTGAAAGGGGTTGAAAAACTTCCAAAAAACTACTAGTTTGCTGAAATCTCAGCAAATATTTTTTCACCAAATCTTGATGATACTTGGTGGTAATGATCAGTTCACTAAGCCCACTTTTCTGCCCGATTTTCACTCTTCTAGGTTCAAGCGTTCGTTTCCAGTAACACTTTGAATTTTTAGGTTTCACTCTGTTTTCTCCTATATAGATAGATGTGTTGGAAACTCTAAATCAAACACGGTTTGTGCTAGCTCCTTGAAACTTGACCAAATGAAGTAGTTCTAAGTTCTATCTCTATGGTTTCTTTCCTCTTGAAGTACCCCATGCAGACACTGGTGGAAAACTCTTTCGTTTGAAAGGGGTTGCCAAGCTTCCAAAAAACTACTAGTTGGCTGAAATCTCAGCAAACATTTTTTCACCAAATCTTGATGATACTTGGTGGTAATGATCAGTTCACTAAGCCCACTTGGCTGCCCAATTTTCACTCTTCTATGTTCAAGCGTTCGTTTCCAGTAACACTTTGAATTTTTGGGTTTCACTCTCTTTTCTCCTATATAGATAGCTGTGTTGGAAACTCTAAATCAAACACGGTTTGTGCTAGCTCCTTGAAACTTGACCAAATGAAGTAGTTCTAAGTTCTATCTCTATGGTTTGTTTCCTCTTGAAGTACCCCATGCAGACACTGGTGGAAAACACTTTCGTTTGAAAGGGGTTGCCAAGCTTCCAAAAAACTACTAGTTTGCTGAAATCTCAGCAAATATTTTTTCACCAAATCTTGATGATACTTGGTGGTAATGATCAGTTCACTAAGCCCACTTGGCTGCCCAATTTTCACTCTTTTAGGTTCAAGCGTTCGTTTCCAGTAACACTTTGAAATTTTAGGTTTCACTCTGTTTTCTCCTATATAGATAGCTGTGTTTGGAATTGTAAATCAAACACGGTTTGTGCTAGCTCCTTGAAACTTGACCAAATGAAGTAGTTCTAAGTTCTATCTCTATGGTTTGTTTCCTCTTGAAGTACCCCATGCAGACACTGGTGGAAAACACTTTCGTTTGAAAGGGGTTGCCAAGCTTCCAAAAAACTACTAATTTGCTGAAATCTCAGCAAACATTTTTTCAACAAATCTTGATGATACTTGGTGGTAATGATCAGTTCACTAAGCCCACTTGGCTGCCCAATTTTCACTCTTCTAGGTTCAAGCGTTCGTTTCCAGTAACACTTTGAAATTTTAGGTTTCACTCTGTTTTCTCCTATATAGATAGCTGTGTTTGGAATTCTAAATCAAACACGGTTTGTGCTAGCTCCTTGAAACTTGACCAAATGAAGTAGTTCTAAGTTCTATCTCTATGGTTTGTTTCCTCTTGAAGTACCCCATGCAGACACTGGTGGAAAACTCTTTCGTTTGAAAGGGGTTGCCAAGCTTCCAAAAAACTACTAGTTGGCTGAAATCTCAGCAAACATTTTTTCACCAAATCTTGATGATACTTGGTGGTAATGATCAGTTCACTAAGCCCACTTGGCTGCCCAATTTTCACTCTTCTAGGTTCAAGCGTTCGTTTCCAGTAACACTTTGAATTTTTAGGTTTCACTCTGTTTTCTCCTATATAGATAGCTGTGTTTGGAATTGTAAATCAAACACGGTTTGTGCTAGCTCCTTGAAACTTGACCAAATGAAGTAGTTCTAAGTTCTATCTCTATGGTTTGTTTCCTCTTTAAGTACCCCATGCAGACACTGGTGGAAAACACTTTCGTTTGAAAGGGGTTGCCAAGCTTCCAAAAAACTACTAATTTGCTGAAATCTCAGCAAACATTTTTTCACCAAATCTTGATGATACTTGGTGGTAATGATCAGTTCACTAAGCCCACTTGGCTGCCCAATTTTCACTCTTCTAGGTTCAAGCGTTCGTTTCCAGTAACACTTTGAAATTTTAGGTTTCACTCTGTTTTCTCCTATATAGATAGCTGTGTTTGGAATTCTAAATCAAACACGGTTTGTGCTAGCTCCTTGAAACTTGACCAAATGAAGTAGTTCTAAGTTCTATCTCTATGGTTTGTTTCCTCTTGAAGTACCCCATGCAGACACTGGTGGAAAACTCTTTCGTTTGAAAGGGGTTGCCAAGCTTCCAAAAAACTACTAGTTGGCTGAAATCTCAGCAAACATTTTTTCACCAAATCTTGATGATACTTGGTGGTAATGATCAGTTCACTAAGCCCACTTGGCTGCCCAATTTTCACTCTTCTAGGTTCAAGCGTTCGTTTCCAGTAACACTTTGAATTTTTAGGTTTCACTCTGTTTTCTCCTATATAGATAGCTGTGTTGGAAACTCTAAATCAAACACGGTTTGTGCTAGCTCCTTGAAACTTGACCAAATGAAGTAGTTCTAAGTTCTATATCTATGGTTTGTTTCCTCTTGAAGTACCCCATGCAGACACTGGTGGAAAACACTTTCGTTTGAAAGGGGTTGCCAAGCTTCCAAAAAACTACTAATTTGCTGAAATCTCAGCAAACATTTTTTCACCAAATCTTGATGATACTTGGTGGTAATGATCAGTTCACTAAGCCCACTTGGCTGCCCAATTTTCACTCTTCTAGGTTCAAGCGTTCGTTTCCAGTAACACTTTGAAATTTTAGGTTTCACTCTGTTTTCTCCTATATAGATAGATGTGTTGGAACCTCTAAATCAAACACGGTTTGTGCTAGCTCCTTGAAACTTGACCAAATGAAGTAGTTCTAAGTTCTATCTCTATGGTTTCTTTCCTCTTGAAGTACCCCATGCAGACACTGGTGGAAAACACTTTCGTTTGAAAGGGGTTGCCAAGCTTCCAAAAAACTACTAGTTTGCTGAAATCTCAGCAAATATTTTTTCACCAAATCTTGATGATACTTGGTGGTAATGATCAGTTCACTAAGCCCACTTGGCTGCCCAATTTTCACACTTCTAGGTTCAAGCGTTCGTTTCCAGTAACACTTTGAAATTTTAGGTTTCACTCTGTTTTCTCCTACATAGATAGCTGTGTTTGGAATTCTAAATCAAACACGGTTTGTTCTAGCTCCTTGAAACTTGACCAAATGAAGTAGTTCTAAGTTCTCTCTCTATGGTTTGTTTCCTCTTGAAGTACCCCATGCAGACACTGGTGGAAAACACTTTCGTTTGAAAGGGGTTGCCAAGCTTCCAAAAAACTACTAGTTGCTGAAATCTCAGCAAACATTTTTCACCAAATCTTGATGATACTTGGTGGTAATGATCAGTTCACTAAGCCCACTTGGGTGCCCAATTTTCACTCTTCTAGGTTCAAGCGTTCGTTTCCAGTAACACTTTGAATTTTTAGATTTCACTCTGTTTTCACCTATATAGATAGATGTGTTGGAAACTCTAAATCAAATGCGGTTTGTGCTAGCTCCTTGAAACTTGACCAAATGAAGTAGTTCTAAGTTCTATCTCTATGGTTTGTTTCCTCTAGAAGTACCCCATGCAGACACTGGTGGAAAACACTTTGGTTTGAAAGGGGTTGCCAAGCTTCCAAAAAACTACTAGTTTGCTGAAATCTCAGCAAACATTTTTTCACCAAATCTTGATGATACTTGGTGGTAATGATCAGTTCACTAAGCCCACTTGGCTGCCCAATTTTCACTCTTCTAGGTTCAAGCGTTCGTTTCCAGTAACACTTTGAATTTTTAGGTTTCACTCTGTTTTCTCCTATATAGATAGATGTGTTGGAAACTCTAAATCAAACACGGTTTGTGCTAGCTCCTTGAAACTTGACCAAATGAAGTAGTTCTAAGTTCTATCTCTATGGTTTCTTTCCTCCTGAAGTACCCCATGCAGACACTGGTGGAAAACTCTTTCGTTTGAAAGGGGTTGCCAAGCTTCCAGAAAACTACTAGTTGGCTGAAATCTCAGCAAACATTTTTTCACCAAATCTTGATGATACTTGGTTGTAATGGTCAGTTCACTAAGCCCACTTGGCTGCCCAATTTTCACTCTTCTAGGTTCAAGCGTTCGTTTCCAGTAACACTTTGAATTTTAAGGTTTCACTCTGTTTTCTCCTATATAGATAGCTGTGTTGGAAACTCTAAATCAAACACGGTTTGTGCTAGCTCCTTGAAACTTGACCAAATGAAGTAGTTCTAAGTTCTATCTCTATGGTTTGTTTCCTCTTGAAGTACCCCATGCAGACACTGGTGGAAAACACTTTCGTTTGAAAGGGGTTGCCAAGCTTCCAAAAACTACTAGTTTGCTGAAATCTCAGCAAATATTTTTTCACCAAATCTTGATGATACTTGGTGGTAATGATCAGTTCACTAAGCCCACTTGGCTGCCCAATTTTCACTCTTCTAGGTTCAAGCGTTCGTTTCCAGTAACACTTTGAAATTTTAGGTTTCACTCTGTTTTCTCCTATATAGATAGCTGTGTTTGGAATTCTAAATCAAACACGGTTTGTGCTAGCTCCTTGAAACTTGACCAAATGAAGTAGTTCTAAGTTCTATCTCTATGGTTTGTTTCCTCTTGAAGTACCCCATGCAGAGACTGGCAAAGAACACTTTCGTTTGAAAGGGGTTGCCAAGCTTCCAGAAAACTACTAGTTGGCTGAAATCTCAGCAAACATTTTTTCACCAAATCTTGATGATACTTGGTGGTAATGATCAGTTCACTAAGCCCACTTGGCTGCCCAATTTTCACTCTTCTAGGTTCAAGCGTTCGTTTCCAGTAACACTTTGAATTTTTAGGTTTCACTCTGTTTTCTCCTATATAGATAGCTGTGTTGGAAACTCTAAATAAAACACGGTTTGTGCTAGCTCCTTGAAACTTGACCAAATGAAGTAGTTCTAAGTTCTATCTCTATGGTTTGTTTCCTCTTGAAGTACCCCATGCAGACACTGGTGGAAAACTCTTTCGTTTGAAAGGGGTTGCCAAGCTTCCAAAAAACTACTAGTTGGCTGAAATCTCAGCAAATATTTTTTCACCAAATCTTCATGATACTTGGTGGTAATGATCAGTTCACTAAGCCCACTTGGCTGCCCAATTTTCACTCTTCTAGGTTCAAGCGTTCGTTTCCAGTAACACTTTGCATTTTTAGGTTTCACTCTCTTTTCTCCTATATAGATAGCTGTGTTGGAAACTCTAAATCAAACACGGTTTGTGCTAGCTCCTTGAAACTTGAACAAATGAAGTAGTTTTAAGTTCTATCTCTATGGTTTGCTTCCTCTTGAAGTACCCCATGCAGACACTGGTGGAAAACACTTTCGTTTGAAAGGGGTTGCCAAGCTTCCAAAAAACTACTAGTTTGCTGAAATCTCAGCAAATATTTTTTCACCAAATCTTGATGATACTTGGTGGTAATGATCAGTTCACTAAGCCCACTTGGCTGCCCAAATTTCACTCTTCTAGGTTCAAGCGTTCGTTTCCAGAAACACTTTGAAATTTTAGGTTTCACTCTGTTTTCTCCTATATAGATAGATGTGTTGGAAACTCTAAATCAAACACGGTTTGTGCTAGCTCCTTGAAACTTGACCAAATGAAGTAGTTCTAAGTTCTATCTCTATGGTTTGTTTCCTCTTGAAGTACCCCATGCAGACACTGGTGGAAAACACTTTCGTTTGAAAGGGGTTGCCAAGCTTCCAAAAAACTACTAATTTCCTGAAATCTCAGCAAACATTTTTTCAACAAATCTTGATGATACTTGGTGGTAATGATCAGTTCACTAAGCCCACTTGGCTGCCCAATTTTCACTCTTCTAGGTTCAAGCGTTCGTTTCCAGTAATATTTGAATTTTTAGGTTTCACTCTGTTTTCTCCTATATAGATAGATGTGTTGGAAACTCTAAATCAAACACGGTTTCTGCTAGCTCCTTGAAACTTGACCAAATGAAGTAGTTCTAAGTTCTATCTCTATGGTTTGTTTGCTCTTGAAGTACCCCATGCAGACACTGGTGGAAAACACTTTCGTTTGATAGGGGTTGCCAAGCTTCCAAAAAACTACTAGTTGGCTGAAATCTCAGCAAGCATTTTTTCACCACATCTTGATGATACTTGGTGGTAATGATCAGTTCACTAAGCCCACTTGGCTGCCCAATTTTCACTCTTCTAGGTTCAAGCGTTCGTTTCCAGTAACACTTTGAATTTTTAGGTTTCACTCTGTATTCTCCTATATAGATAGCTGTGTTTGGAATTCTAAATCAAACACGGTTTGTGCTAGCTCCTTGAAACTTGACCCAATGAAGTAGTTCTAAGTTCTATCTCTATGGTTTGTTTCCTCTTGAAGTACCCCATGCAGACACTGGTGGAAAACACTTTCGTTTGAAAGGGGTTGCCAAGCTTCCAAAAAACTACTAGTTTGCTGAAATCTCAGCAAACATTTTTTCACCAAATCTTGATGATACTTGGTGGTAATGATCAGTTCACGAAGCCCACTTGGCTGCCCAATTTTCACTCTTCTAGGTTCAAGCGTTCGTTTCCAGTAACACTTTGAAATTTTAGGTTTGACTCTGTTTTCTCCTATATAGATAGATGTGTTCGAAACTCTAAATCAAACACGGTTTGTGCTAGCTCCTTGAAACTTGACCAAATGAAGTAGTTCTAAGTTCTATCTCTATGGTTTCTTTCCTCTTGAAGTACCCCATGCAGACACTGGTGGAAAACTCTTTCGTTTGAAAGGGGTTGCCAAGCTTCCAAAAAACTACTAGTTGGCTGAAATCTCAGCAAACATTTTTTCACCAAATCTTGATGATACTTGGTGGTAATGATCAGTTCACTAAGCCCACTTGGCTGCCCAATTTTCACTCTTCTAGGTTCAAGCGTTCGTTTCCAGTAACACTTTGAATTTTTAGGTTTCACTCTGTTTTCTCCTATATAGATAGCTGTGTTTGGAATTCTAAAACAAACATGGTTTGTTCTAGCTCCTTGAAACTTGACCAAATGAAGTAGTTCTAAGTTCTATCTCTATGGTTTCTTTCCTCTTGAAGTACCCCATGCAGACACTGGTGGAAAACTCTTTCGTTTGGAAGGGGTTGCCAAGCTTCCAAAAAACTACTAGTTGGCTGAAATCTCAGCAAACATTTTTTCACCAAATCTTGATGATACTTGGTGGTAATGATCAGTTCACTAAGCCCACTTGGCTGCCCAATTTTCACTCTTCTAGGTTCAAGCGTTCGTTTCCAGTAACACTTTGAATTTTTAGGTTTCACTCTGTTTTCTCCTATATAGATAGATGTGTTGGAAACTCTAAATCAAACACGGTTTGTGCTAGCTCCTTGAAACTTGACCAAATGAAGTAGTTCTAAGTTCTATCTCTATGGTTTCTTTCCTCTTGAAGTACCCCATGCAGACACTGGTGGAAAACACTTTCGTTTGAAAGGGGTTGCCAAGCTTCCAAAAAACTACTAGTTTGCTGAAATCTCAGCAAATATTTTTTCACCAAATCTTGATGATACTTGGTGGTAATGATCAGTTCACTAAGCCCACTTGGCTGCCCAATTTTCACTCTTCTAGGTTCAAGCGTTCGTTTCCAGTAACACTTTGAAATTTTAGGTTTCACTCAGTTTTCTCCTATATAGATATCTGTGTTTGGAATTCTAAAACAAAGATGGTTTGTTCTAGCTCCTTGAAACTTGACCCAATGAAGTAGTTCTAAGTTCTATCTCTATGGTTTGTTTCCTCTTGAAGTACCCCATGCAGACACTGGTGGAAAACACTTTCGTTTGAAAGGGGTTACCAAGCTTCCAAAAAACTACTAATTTGCTGAAATCTCAGCAAACCTTTTTTCACCAAATCTTGATGATACTTGGTGGTAATGATCAGTTCACGAAGCCCACTTGGCTGCCCAATTTTCACTCTACTAGGTTCAAGCGTTCGTTTCCAGTAACACTTTGAAATTTTAGGTTTGACTCTGTTTTCTCCTATATAGATAGCTGTGTTTGGAATTCTAAATCAAACACGGTTTGTGCTAGCTCCTTGAAACTTGACCAAATGAAGTAGTTCTAAGTTCTATCTCTATGGTTTGTTTCCTCTTGAAGTACCCGATGCAGAGACTGGCAAAGAACACTTTCGTTTGAAAGGGGTTGCCAAGCTTCCAGAAAACTACTAGTTGGCTGAAATCTCAGCAAACATTTTTTCACCAAATCTTGATGATACTTGGTGGTAATGATCAGTTCACTAAGCCCACTTGGCTGCCCAATTTTCACTCTTCTAGGTTCAAGCGTTCGTTTCCAGTAACACTTTGAATTTTTAGGTTTCACTCTGTTTTCTCCTATATAGATAGCTGTGTTGGAAACTCTAAATCAAACACGGTTTGTGCTAGCTCCTTGAAACTTGACCAAATGAAGTAGTTCTAAGTTCTATCTCTATGGTTTGTTTCCTCTTGAAGTACCCCATGCAGACACTGGTGGAAAACTCTTTCGTTTGAAAGGGGTTGCCAAGCTTCCAAAAAACTACTAGTTGGCTGAAATCTCAGCAAATATTTTTTCACCAAATCTTCATGATACTTGGTGGTAATGATCAGTTCACTAAGCCCACTTGGCTGCCCAATTTTCACTCTTCTAGGTTCAAGCGTTCGTTTCCAGTAACACTTTGCATTTTTAGGTTTCACTCTCTTTTCTCCTATATAGATAGCTGTGTTGGAAACTCTAAATCAAACACGGTTTGTGCTAGCTCCTTGAAACTTGACCAAATGAAGTAGTTCTAAGTTCTATCTCTATGGTTTGCTTCCTCTTGAAGTACCCCATGCAGACACTGGTGGAAAACACTTTCGTTTGAAAGGGGTTGCCAAGCTTCCAAAAAACTACTAGTTTGCTGAAATCTCAGCAAATATTTTTTCACCAAATTTTGATGATACTTGGTGGTAATGATCAGTTCACTAAGCCCACTTGGCTGCCCAATTTTCACTCTTCTAGGTTCAAGCGTTCGTTTCCAGAAACACTTTGAAATTTTAGGTTTCACTCTGTTTTCTCCTATATAGATAGATGTGTTGGAAACTCTAAATCAAACACGGTTTGTGCTAGCTCCTTGAAACTTGACCAAATGAAGTAGTTCTAAGTTCTATCTCTATGGTTTGTTTCCTCTTGAAGTACCCCATGCAGACACTGGTGGAAAACACTTTCGTTTGAAAGGGGTTGCCAAGCTTCCAAAAAACTACTAATTTGCTGAAATCTCAGCAAACATTTTTTCACCAAATCTTGATGATACTTGGTGGTAATGATCAGTTCACTAAGCCCACTTGGCTGCCCAATTTTCACTCTTCTAGGTTCAAGCGTTCGTTTCCAGTAACACTTTGAATTTTTAGGTTTCACTCTGTTTTCTCCTATATAGATAGCTGTGTTTGGAATTCTAAATCAAACACGGTTTGTGCTAGCTCCTTGAAACTTGACCCAATGAAGTAGTTCTAAGTTCTATCTCTATGGTTTGTTTCCTCTTGAAGTACCCCATGCAGACACTGGTGGAAAACACTTTCGTTTGAAAGGGGTTGCCAAGCTTCCAAAAACTACTAGTTTGCTGAAATCTCAGCAAACATTTTTTCACCAAATCTTGATGATACTTGGTGGTAATGATCAGTTCACGAAGCCCACTTGGCTGCCCAATTTTCACTCTTCTAGGTTCCAGCGTTCGTTTCCAGTAACACTTTGAAATTTCAGGTTTGACTCTGTTTTCTCCTATATAGATAGATGTGTTCGAAACTCTAAATCAAACACGGTTTGTGCTAGCTCCTTGAAACTGGACCAAATGAAGTAGTTCTAAGTTCTATCTCTATGGTTTCTTTCCTCTTGAAGTACCCCATGCAGACACTGGTGGAAAACTCTTTCGTTTGAAAGGGGTTGCCAAGCTTCCAAAAAACTACTAGTTGGCTGAAATCTCAGCAAACATTTTTTCACCAAATCTTGATGATACTTGGTGGTAATGATCAGTTCACTAAGCCCACTTGGCTGCCCAATTTTCACTCTTCTAGGTTCAAGCGTTCGTTTCCAGTAACACTTTGAATTTTTAGGTTTCACTCTGTTTTCTCCTATATAGATAGCTGTGTTTGGAATTCTAAAACAAACATGGTTTGTTCTAGCTCCTTGAAACTTGACCAAATGAAGTAGTTCTAAGTTCTATCTCTATGGTTTCTTTCCTCTTGAAGTACCCCATGCAGACACTGGTGGAAAACTCTTTCGTTTGGAAGGGGTTGCCAAGCTTCCAAAAAACTACTAGTTGGCTGAAATCTCAGCAAACATTTTTTCACCAAATCTTGATGATACTTGGTGGTAATGATCAGTTCACTAAGCCCACTTGGCTGCCCAATTTTCACTCTTCTAGGTTCAAGCGTTCGTTTCCAGTAACACTTTGAATTTTTAGGTTTCACTCTGTTTTCTCCTATATAGATAGATGTGTTGGAAACTCTAAATCAAACACGGTTTGTGCTAGCTCCTTGAAACTTGACCAAATGAAGTAGTTCTAAGTTCTATCTCTATGGTTTCTTTCCTCTTGAAGTACCCCATGCAGACACTGGTGGAAAACACTTTCGTTTGAAAGGGGTTGCCAAGCTTCCAAAAAACTACTAGTTTGCTGAAATCTCAGCAAATATTTTTTCACCAAATCTTGATGATACTTGGTGGTAATGATCAGTTCACTAAGCCCACTTTGCTGCCCAATTTTCACTCTTCTAGGTTCAAGCGTTCGTTTCCAGTAACACTTTGAAATTTTAGGTTTCACTCAGTTTTCTCCTATATAGATATCTGTGTTTGGAATTCTAAAACAAACATGGTTTGTTCTAGCTCCTTGAAACTTGACCAAATGAAGTAGTTCTAAGTTCTATCTCTATGGTTTGTTTCCTCTTGAAGTACCCCATGCAGACACTGGTGGAAAACACTTTCGTTTGAAAGGGGTTACCAAGCTTCCAAAAAACTACTAATTTGCTGAAATCTCAGCAAACATTTTTTCACCAAATCTTGATGATACTTGGTGGTAATGATCAGTTCACGAAGCCCACTTGGCTGCCCAATTTTCACTCTTCTAGGTTCAAGCGTTCGTTTCCAGTAACACTTTGAAATTTTAGGTTTGACTCTGTTTTCTCCTATATAGATAGATGTGTTCGAAACTCTAAATCAAACACGGTTTGTGCTAGCTCCTTGAAACTTGACCAAATGAAGTAGTTCTAAGTTCTATCTCTATGGTTTCTTTCCTCTTGAAGTACCCGATGCAGACACTGGTGGAAAACTCTTTCGTTTGAAAGGGGTTGCCAAGCTTCCAAAAAACTACTAGTTGGCTGAAATCTCAGCAAACATTTTTTCACCAAATCTTGATGATACTTGGTGGTAATGATCAGTTCACTACGCCCACTTGGCTGCCCAATTTTCACTCTTCTAGGTTCAAGCGTTCGTTTCCAGTAACACTTTGAATTTTTAGGTTTCACTCTGTTTTCTCCTATA
Organism: Callospermophilus lateralis; assembly: GCF_048772815.1. Taxonomy (NCBI): domain Eukaryota; kingdom Metazoa; phylum Chordata; class Mammalia; order Rodentia; family Sciuridae; genus Callospermophilus; species Callospermophilus lateralis. The sequence continues at coordinate 18,608 of NW_027511394.1, forward strand.
TAGATAGCTGTGTTTGGAATTCTAAATCAAACACGGTTTGTGCTAGCTCCTTGAAACTTGACCAAATCAAGTAGTTCTAAGTTCTATCTCTATAGTTTGTTTCCTCTTGAAGTACCCCATGCAGACACTGGTGAAAAACACTTTCGTTTGAAAGGGGTTGCCAAGCTTCCAAAAAACTACTAGTTTGCTGAAATCTCAGCAAACATTTTTTCACCAAATCTTGATGATACTTGGTGGTAATGATCAGTTCACTAAGCCCACTTGGTTGCCCAATTTTCACTCTTCTAGGTTCAAGCGTTCGTTTCCACTAACACTTTGAATTTTTAGGTTTCACTCTGTTTTCTCCAATATAGATAGATGTGTTGGAAACTCTAAATCAAACACGGTTTGTGCTAGATCCTTGAAACTTGACCAAATGAAGTAGTTCTAAGTTCTATCTCTATGGTTTCTTTCCTCTTGAAGTACCCCATGCAGACACTGGTGGAAAACTCTTTCGTTTGAAAGGGGTTGCCATGCTTCCAAAAAACTACTAGTTGGCTGAAATCTCAGCAAACATTTTTTCACCAAATCTTGATGATACTTGGTGGTAATGATCAGTTCACTAAGCCCACTTGGCTGCCCAATTTTCACTCTTCTAGGTTCAAGCGTTCGTTTCCAGTAACACTTTGAATTTTTAGGTTTCACTCTGTTTTCTCCTATATAGATAGCTGTGTTTGGAATTCTAAATCAAACACGGTTTGTGCTAGCTCCTTGAAACTTGACCAAATGAAGTAGTTCTAAGTTCTATCTCTATGGTTTGTTTGCTCTTGAAGTACCCCATGCAGACACTGGTGGAAAACACTTTCGTTTGAAAGGGGTTGCCAAGCTTCCAAAAAACTACTAGTTTGCTGTAATCTCAGCAAACATTTTTTCACCAAATCTTGATGATACTTGGTGGTAATGATCAGATCACTAAGCCCACTTGGGTGCCCAATTTTCACTCTTCTAGGTTCAAGCGTTCGTTTCCAGTAACACTTTGAATTTTTAGGTTTCACTCTGTTTTCTCCTATATAGATAGCTGTGTTTGGAATTCTAAATCAAACACGGTTTGTGCTAGCTCTTTGAAACTTGACGAAATGAAGTAGTTCTAAGTTCTATCTCTATGGTTTGTTTCCTCTTGAAGTACCCCATGCAGACACTGGTGGAAAACACTTTCGTTTGAAAGGGGTTGCCAAGCTTCCAAAAAACTACTAGTTTGCTGAAATCTCAGCAAACATTTTTTCACCAAATCTTGATGATACTTGGTGGTAATGATCAGTTCACTAAGCCCACTTGGCTGCCCAATTTTCACTCTTCTAGGTTCAAGCGTTCATTTCCAGTAACACTTTGAATTTTTAGGTTTCACTCTGTTTTCTCCTATATAGATAGTTGTGTTGGAAACTCTAAATCAAACACGGTTTGTGCTAGCTCCTTGAAACTTGACCAAATGAAGTAGTTCTAAGTTCTATCTCTATGGTTTCTTTCCTCTTGAAGTACCCCATGCAGACACTGGTGGAAAACACTTTCGTTTGAAAGGGGTTGCCAAGCTTCCAAAAAACTACAAGTTGGCTGATCTCAGCAAACATTTTTTCACCAAATCTTGATGATACTTGGTTGTAATGATCAGTTCACTAAGCCCACTTGGCTGCCCAATTTTCACTCTTCTAGGTTCAAGCGTTCGTTTCCAGTAACACTTTGAATTTTTAGGTTTCACTCTGTTTTCTCCTATATAGATAGCTGTGTTGGAAACTCTAAATCAAACACGGTTTGTGCTAGCTGCTTGAAACTTGACCAAATGAAGTAGTTCTAAGTTCTATCTCTATGGTTTGTTTCCTCTTGAAGTACCCCATGCAGACACTGGAGGAAAACACTTTCGTTTGAAAAGGGTTGCCAAGCTTCCAAAAAACTACTAGTTGGCTGAAATCTCAGCAAACATTTTTTCACCAAACCTTGATGATACTTGGTGGTAATGATCAGTTCACTAAGCCCACTTGGCTGCCCAATTTTCACTCTTCTAGGTTCAAGCGTTCGTTTCCAGTAACACTTTGAAATTTTAGGTTTCACTCTGTTTTCTCCTATATAGATAGCTGTGTTTGGAATTGTAAATCAAACACGGTTTGTGCTAGCTCCTTGAAACTTGACCAAATGAAGTAGTTCTAAGTTCTATCTCTATGGTTTGTTTCCTCTTGAAGTACCCCATGCAGACACTGGCGGAATACACTTTCGTTTGAAAGGGGTTGCCAAGCTTCAAAAAAACTACTAATTTGCTGAAATCTCAGCAAACATTTTTTCACCAAATCTTGATGATACTTGGTGGTAATGATCAGTTCACTAAGCCCACTTGGCTGCCCAATTTTCACTCTTCTAGGTTCAAGCGTTCGTTTCCAGTAACACTTCGAAATTTTAGGTTTCACTCTGTTTTCTCCTATATAGATAGCTGTGTTTGGAATTCTAAATCAAACACGGTTTGTGCTAGCTCCTTGAAACTTGACCAAATGAAGTAGTTCTAAGTTCTATCTCTATGGTTTGTTTCCTCTTGAAGTACCCCATGCAGACACTGGTGGAAAACTCTTTCGTTTGAAAGGGGTTGCCAAGCTTCCAAAAAACTACTAGTTGGCTGAAATCTCAGCAAACATTTTTTCACCAAATCTTGATGATACTTGGTGGTAATGATCAGTTCACTAAGCCCACTTGGCTGCCCAATTTTCACTCTTCTAGGTTCAAGCGTCGTTTCCAGTAACACTTTGAATTTTTAGGTTTCACTCTGTTTTCTCCTATATAGATAGATGTGTTGGAAACTCTAAATCAAACACAGTTTGTGCTAGCTCCTTGAAACTTGACCAAATGAAGTAGTTCTAAGTTCTATCTCTATGGTTTGTTTGCTCTTGAAGTACCCCATGCAGACACTGGTGGAAAACACTTTCGTTTGAAAGGGGTTGCCAAGCTTCCAAAAAACTACTAATTTGCTGACATCTCAGCAAACATTTTTTCACCAAATCTTGATGATACTTGGTGGTAATGATCAGTTCACTAAGCCCACTTGGCTGCCCAATTTTCACTCTTCTAGGTTCAAGCGTTCGTTTCCAGTAACACTTTGAAATTTTAGGTTTCACTCTGTTTTCTCCTATATAGATAGATGTGTTGGAAACTCTAAATCAAACACGGTTTGTGCTAGCTCCTTGAAACTTGACCAAATGAAGTAGTTCTAAGTTCTATCTCTATGGTTTCTTTCCTCTTGAAGTACCCCATGCAGACAATGGTGGAAAACACTTTCGTTTGAAAGGGGTTGCCAAGCTTCCAAAAAACTACTAGTTGGCTGAAATCTCAGCAAACATTTTTTCACCAAATCTTGATGATACTTGGTGGTAATGATCAGTTCACTAAGCCCACTTGGGTGCCCAATTTTCACTCTTCTAGGTTCAAGCGTTCGTTTCCAGTAACACTTTGAATTTTTAGGTTTCACTCTGTTTTCTCCTATATAGATAGATGTGTTGGAAACTCGAAATCAAACGCGGTTTGTGCTAGCTCCTTGAAACTTGACCAAATGAAGTAGTTCTAAGTTCTATCTCTATGGTTTGTTTGCTCTTGAAGTACCCAATGCAGACACTGGTGGAAAACACTTTCGTTTGAAAGGGGTTGCCAAGCTTCCAAAAAACTACTAGTTTGCTGAAATCTCAGCAAATATTTTTTCACCAAATCTTGATGATACTTGGTGGTAATGATCAGTTCACTAAGCCCACTTGGCTGCCCAATTTTCACTCTTCTAGGTTCAAGCGTTCGTTTCCAGTAACACTTTGAAATTTTAGGTTTCACTCTGTTTTCTCCTATATAGATAGCTGTGTTTGGAATTCTAAATCAAACACGGTTTGTGCTAGCTCCTTGAAACTTGACCAAATGAAGTAGTTCTAAGTTCTATCTCTATGGTTTGTTTCCTCTTGAAGTACCCCATGCAGACACTGGTGGAAAACAGTTTCGTTTGAAAGGGGTTGCCAAGCTTCCAAAAAACTACTAATTTGCTGAAATCTCAGCAAACATTTTTTCACCAAATCTTGATGATACTTGGTGGTAATGATCAGTTCACTAAGCCCACTTGAGTTTTCACTCTTCTAGGTTCAAGCGTTCGTTTCCAGTAACACTTTGAAATTTTAGGTTTCACTCTGTTTTCTCCTATATAGATAGATGTGTTGGAAACTCTAAATCAAACACGGTTTGTGCTAGCTCCTTGAAACTTGACCAAATGAAGTAGTTCTAAGTTCTATCTCTATGGTTTGTTTCCTCTTGAAGTACCCCATGCAGACACTGGTGGAAAACACTTTCGTTTGAAAGGGGTTGCCAAGCTTCCAAAAAACTACTAATTTGCTGAAATCTCAGCAAACATTTTTTCACCAAATCTTGATGATACTTGGTGGTAATGATCAGTTCACTAAGCCCACTTGGCTGCCCAATTTTCACTCTTCTAGGTTCAAGCGTTCGTTTCCAGTAACACTTTGAAATTTTAGGTCACTCTGTTTTCTCCTATATAGATAGATGTGTTGGAAACTCTAAATCAAACACGGTTTGTGCTAGCTCCTTGAAACTTGACCAAATGAAGTAGTTCTAAGTTCTATCTCTATGGTTTCTTTCCTCTTGAAGTACCCCATGCAGACACTGGTGGAAAACACTTTCGTTTGAAAGGGCTTGCCAAGCTTCCAAAAAACTACTAATTTGCTGAAATCTCAGGAAACATTTTTTCACCAAATCTTGATGATACTTGGTGGTAATGATCAGTTCACTAAGCCCACTTGGCTGCCCAATTTTCACTCTTCTAGGTTCAAGCGTTCGTTTCCAGTAACACTTTGAAATTTTAGGTTTCACTCTGTTTTCTCCTATATAGATAGCTGTGTTTGGAATTCTAAATCAAACACGGTTTGTGCTTGCTCCTTGAAACTTGACCAAATGAAGTAGTTCTAAGTTCTATCTCTATGGTTTGTTTCCTCTTGAAGTACCCCATGCAGACACTGGTGGAAAACACTTTCGTTTGAAAGGGGTTGCCAAGCTTCCAAAAAACTACTAATTTGCTGAAATCTCAGCAAACATTTTTTCACCAAATCTTGATGATACTTGGTGGTAATGATCAGTTCACTAAGCCCACTTGGCTGCCCAATTTTCACTCTTCTAGGTTCAAGCGTTCGGTTCCAGTAACACTTTGAAATTTTAGGTTTCACTCTGTTTTCTCCTATATAGATAGCTGTGTTTGGAATTCTAATCAAACACGGTTTGTGCTAGCTCCTTGAAACTTGACCAAATGAAGTAGTTCTAAGTTCTATCTCTATGGTTTCTTTCCTCTTGAAGTACCCCATGCAGACACTGGTGGAAAACACTTTCGTTTGAAAGGGGTTGCCAAGCTTCCAAAAAACTACTAGTTGGCTGAAATCTCAGCAAACATTTTTTCACCAAATCTTGATGATACTTGGTGGTAATGATCAGTTCACTAAGCCCACTTGGCTGCCCAATTTTCACTCTTCTAGGTTCAAGCGTTCGTTTCCAGTAACACTTTGAATTTTTAGGTTTCACTCTGTTTTCTCCTATATAGATAGATGTGTTGGAAACTCGAAATCAAACGCGGTTTGTTCTAGCTCCTTGAAACTTGACCAAATGAAGTAGTTCTAAGTTCTATCTCTATGGTTTGTTTCCTCTTGAAGTACCCCATGCAGACACTGGTGGAAAACACTTTCGTTTGAAAGGGGTTGCCAAGCTTCCAAAAAACTACTAATTTGCTGAAATCTCAGCAAACATTTTTTCACCAAATCTTGATGATACTTGGTGGTAATGATCAGTTCACTAAGCCCACTTGGCTGCGCAATTTTCACTCTTCTAGGTTCATCGTTCGTTTCCAGTAACACTTTGAAATTTTAGGTTTCACTCTGTTTTCTCCTATATAGATAGCTGTGTTTGGAATTCTAAATCAAACACGGTTTGTGCTAGCTCCTTGAAACTTGACCAAATGAAGTAGTTCTAAGTTCTATCTCTATGGTTTGTTTCCTCTTGAAGTACCCCATGCAGACACTGGTGGAAAACACTTTCGTTTGAAAGGGGTTGCCAAGCTTCCAAAAAACTACTAATTTGCTGAAATCTCAGCAAACATTTTTTCACCAAATCTTGATGATACTTGGTGGTAATGATCAGTTCACTAAGCCCACTTGAGTTTTCACTCTTCTAGGTTCAAGCGTTCGTTTCCAGTAACACTTTGAAATTTTAGGTTTCACTCTGTTTTCTCCTATATAGATAGATGTGTTGGAAACTCTAAATCAAACACGGTTTGTGCTAGCTCCTTGAAACTTGACCAAATGAAGTAGTTCTAAGTTCTATCTCTATGGTTTCTTTCCTCTTGAAGTACCCCATGCAGACAATGGTGGAAAACACTTTCGTTTGAAAGGGGTTGCCAAGCTTCCAAAAAACTACTAGTTGGCTGAAATCTCAGCAAACATTTTTTCACCAAATCTTGATGATACTTGGTGGTAATGATCAGTTCACTAAGCCCACTTGGGTGCCCAATTTTCACTCTTCTAGGTTCAAGCGTTCGTTTCCAGTAACACTTTGAATTTTTAGGTTTCACTCTGTTTTCTCCTATATAGATAGATGTGTTGGAAACTCGAAATCAAACGCGGTTTGTGCTAGCTCCTTGAAACTTGACCAAATGAAGTAGTTCTAAGTTCTATCTCTATGGTTTGTTTGCTCTTGAAGTACCCAATGCAGACACTGGTGGAAAACACTTTCGTTTGAAAGGGGTTGCCAAGCTTCCAAAAAACTACTAGTTTGCTGAAATCTCAGCAAATATTTTTTCACCAAATCTTGATGATACTTGGTGGTAATGATCAGTTCACTAAGCCCACTTGGCTGCCCAATTTTCACTCTTCTA